>NC_056591.1:3544750-3547898 GCF_018340385.1 Cyprinus carpio
GAATAGGGGTGCTGGTTAACGGGCGTCATCTAAAAACAGAGACAACCGACTTCAGAGCTTCGAGTCTCTTCTAATGAGCTGATGATCTGAATAGGGTGTGTTGATTAAGGTGACACAGAACACATTCATGCAGTGTTGGGGGCCTCTCCCAGGACTCGGTTGGGAAACACCTATCCCAAAACCAGTGGTTGGGGAAGCATCGTGCTTGATGCCAACTAACGTATTTGGCAGCGGTGTGCAGGCCCGTAACGGAAGGCGCCGATCCTTCCTTTGCTAGGGGCGGCGGTCCACCGTTGATGAGGCCGGGTTAGGGGCAGGTTAAAGACGGGTACTCTGGGGACTGGCCGGCCCCTGGGCCTTCAGACTAACTGGGGCAGGCTGGGAGACAACCATTTGATCCAAGAAGGCGGTGTGTCACCACCAGGGGCCGAGCTTCGTCAATTGCACTTCCGGCTATGTTGCTGGAGACACTGCGAATTCTCCCAAACTGTTCGGAAGCTCGGACCCTTTGCATAATTTATTTTCCGGTACTGTGGGGGGGATCATCTCGGCCACGTGCGCGCCTCTCCCCTGAAAGTGGCGAGGTTGAACAAAAATGCAGAGTGGGTTTTTTTTCATTCCCGACTTTTTATTAACAAAGCGTCCTGGTTCTCGCGTACATTTTGGGGCTTCCAATGATCCAGAGAGCAGCTCAGAATGAGGATCATCTCATGCTTGATATGGGTTGTGCATGTGTGAGAGAAGAAGAAAAAAAAAAAGAGTCACTTGCGCCTTGAAAACCGGCCCTGGTGGTCAGGACCTCACTTTCGTCGATCGCACTGACTGCTGCCGAAGCTAGCTGTTTTCATGTTCGTTTGCTGTGCAGTTTCATTGCTGTCCCTTTTTTTCACAGCTTGCAGCGCCACCCGCGGCCAGACGTAGCACCCTTTTTTCTCCTGACCAAAGGCTGGCCGTGCCTAGGCGTGCCGATTTGGGTGGCGCTGATCTCATTCCTCTCTGGAGGTATAGCCATTTTAGCACATGGGCCACAACGACCTTCGAACGTTTGAGGCCCCTCGCGAAGAGTGGGATGGAAATTTCCACTTTTTTGGATGATTAATTGACCCGCCACAGACTCCAGAGATCTTTCTGTTGCTGCTTTGGTTAGGACTCGGGCAAATACTGGTGATGAGTTTGCAAAAAGGAGGTTTTCGACAAAACCCAAATAGCCGAAATTCGCCAGAGCGACCTGCCAATTCGAGACTGCCTCTCGGTTCGGCTCGAGCCAAGGATTCCGGAGGAAATGAGGCCCCACGTGGCTCTGCGACAAACAGTTTGAGGAGTTACGAGCGAATGCCGTAATCTCCGCGCAGCAGAGCCACCGTGGGCCGATCGGCGGCGAGGGCTCGGGTTGCGTTGACAGAAGGGGGGAGGGTCCTACAGTCCACCAGCGTTTCAGGTCTCCACTGACTACAAAGCCGAGAAGTGGGGTGGAATGTCCCGATTACTCCCCGCTGCGCATTGCGGCATCGGCTTCTCGGCCTTTGGCTAAGAATCAAGTGTAGTATCTGTTCTATCAGTTTAATATCTGATACGCCCCTACCGGGGTACTACATATTTAAATTGATTTTTATTGTGATGAATAACAGAAGAAAAAAAAAAAAAAAAAAAAAAAGGGACACGAGATGGGGGGGATTTGTCTGGCTCCCATGAGGTCTCTGCTCTTGCGATGCCGGGGTTTGCTGTGGTTTATTGAGACTCTCCTCGCGATGCATAACCTGAGGCCTTCCCTTGGAGTTCCTATCACTTCACGAGCTGGATGCAATCGAAAGCCACGGGTCTGTGTGTCGGGTGTTTTTAAAGGGAAAGTCATCTCATCACCGAATGACAAACTGATTCAGATCTTTCGGTTAGTAGTAAGTTCTCTTCCTAATGAGCTGATGATCTGGAATCAGGTTTTGTGTTTGATTAAGGTTGAACGAGAACACATTCATTGCAGGTGGGGGGGTCTCAGGATACCCCGCGGGGTTGGGTTGGCGAAAAACATTGATCTAAAACCAGGGTTTGGGAAGAGAAAGCATCGGCTCGTGCCAATCGTTTGCAGTTCAGGCGAGTCACGGAAAGCAGAAGTCCTTCCTTTGATAGGGGGCGGCGGGGTCCACGTTGAGCGGACGGTAGAGACGGAAATGGTAATCTGATGGCCGCCTGGGCCCCTTCATACTTACTGGCGGGGGGGACACCATGATCAAGAAGGCGTTTCACCAGGGCGAGGCTGTCCATGCACTCGGCCGTGCTGACCCCGCGTTCCCCAAATGTGGGAATCCGACTGCTACTTTATGGTAGTGGGGGACTGCGTTCGCGCTCTCACCTGAAAGTGCTGGTTGAAAACAGCAGATGGGTTTTTTCTCCGATCTTTTTTTATACCAGCGTTTTTCTCGTTACCATTTTGGGCTTCTCATGATCCAGAGGAGCTGCTTCAGAATGAGGCCTTTCGCCGATGCTTTTGAAGGTGTGTGCATGTGTGAGAGAAGAAGAAAAAAAAAAAAATTTGTGATTAGCGCCTTGAAAAATCAAGCCCCTGCGGTCAGACCTCACTTTTCAAGTCGCATCGACTGACTGCTGCCGAAGCTGTAGCTGTTTTCTTGCTGTCTGTTTGGTTGTGCAGTTTCATTTCCTTTTCCCTTTTTTTTTCAGGCTTGTAGCGCCACCATGGCTTATCGCAGCACCCTTTTTTTCTCCTGACCACAGACTGAATGCGCATAGTGCCGATTTGGGTGAAGTGATCTCATTCTCTGGGGTTCTAGCCATTTAGCAACCTGGGCCACATCACCCTCGAATGCTTGAGTCTCCCTCGCCAAGGTGGATGGAAATCACCCTTACATTATTGACCGTCAGACTCCGAGAGAATCTTTCTTGTGCTGCTTTTGCTCGATCTCGGGCCAAATACCTGGTGCCGGTTTGAAAAAGAAGGTTGACAAAAATCCGTAATAGCCGGTACCAGAGCTTACCTACCACTACGGTGACCTGCCGCTCGCCTGAGCCAAGGATTCCGATGACATGAGGCACGTGGCTCTGCGACGAACCGTTTGGGAGTTACGAGCGATGCCGTACTCTCCGCCGCACAGAGCCCAACGTCGGGCCGATCGGGGCGAGGCTCGGACGTTGCAGA
>NC_056591.1:3553898-3556398 GCF_018340385.1 Cyprinus carpio
TTTTTTTTTTTTTTTTTTTTTTTTTTTTTTTTTTTTTTTTTTTTTTTTTTTTTTTTTTTTTTTTTTTTTTTTTTTTTTTTTTTTTTTTTTTTTTTTTTTTTTTTTTTTTTTTTTTTTTTTTTTTTTTTTTTTTTTTTTTTTTTTTTTTTTTTTTTTTTTTTTTTTTTTTTTTTTTTTTTTTTTTTTTTTTTTTTTTTTTTTTTTTTTTTTTTTTTTTTTTTTTTTTTTTTTTTTTTTTTTTTTTTTTTTTTTTTTTTTTTTTTTTTTTTTTTTTTTTTTTTAAAAAAAAAAAAAAAAAAAAAAAAAAAAAAAAAAAAAAAAAAAAAAAAAAAAAAAAAAAAAAAAAAAAAAAAAAAAAAAAAAAAAAAAAAAAAAAAAAAAAAAAAAAAAAAAAAAAAAAAAAAAAAAAAAAAAAAAAAAAAAAAAAAAAAAAAAAAAAAAAAAAAAAAAAAAAAAAAAAAAAAAAAAAAAAAAAAAAAAAAAAAAAAAAAAAAAAAAAAAAAAAAAAAAAAAAAAAAAAAAAAAAAAAAAAAAAAAAAAAAAAAAAAAAAAAAAAAAAAAAAAAAAAAAAAAAAAAAAAAAAAAAAAAAAAAAAAAAAAAAAAAAAAAAAAAAAAAAAAAAAAAAAAAAAAAAAAAAAAAAAAAAAAAAAAAAAAAAAAAAAAAAAAAAAAAAAAAAAAAAAAAAAAAAAAAAAAAAAAAAAAAAAAAAAAAAAAAAAAAAAAAAAAAAAAAAAAAAAAAAAAAAAAAAAAAAAAAAAAAAAAAAAAAAAAAAAAAAAAAAAAAAAAAAAAAAAAAAAAAAAAAAAATTTTTTTTTTTTTTTTTTTTTTTTTTTTTTTTTTTTTTTTTTTTTTTTTTTTTTTTTTTTTTTTTTTTTTTTTTTTTTTTTTTTTTTTTTTTTTTTTTTTTTTTTTTTTTTTTTTTTTTTTTTTTTTTTTTTTTTTTTTTTTTTTTTTTTTTTTTTTTTTTTTTTTTTGGGGGGGGGGGGGGGGGGGGGGGGGGGGGGGGGGGGGGGGGGGGGGGGGGGGGGGGGGGGGGGGGGGGGGGGGGGGGGGGGGGGGGGGGGGGGGGGGGGGGGGGGGGGGGAAAAAAAAAAAAAAAAAAAAAAAAAAAAAAAAAAAAAAAAAAAAAAAAAAAAAAAAAAAAAAAAAAAAAAAAAAAAAAAAAAAAAAAAAAAAAAAAAAAAAAAAAAAAAAAAAAAAAAAAAAAAAAAAAAAAAAACCCCCCCCCCCCCCCCCCCCCCCCCCCCCCCCCCCCCCCCCCCCCCCCCCCCCCAAAAAAAAAAAAAAAAAAAAAAAAAAAAAAAAAAAAAAAAAAAAAAAAAAAAAAAAAAAAAAAATTTTTTTTTTTTTTTTTTTTTTTTTTTTTTTTTTTTTTTTTTTTTTTTTTTTTTTTTTTTTTTTTTTTTTTTTTTTTTTTTTTTTTTTTTTTTTTTTTTTTTTTTTTTTTTTTTTTTTTTTTTTTTTTTTTTTTTTTTTTTTTGGGGGGGGGGGGGGGGGGGGGGGGGGGGGGGGGGGGGGGGGGGGGGGGGGGGGGGGGGGGGGGGGGGGGGGGGGGGGGGGGGGGGGGGGGGGGGGGGGGGGGGGGGGGGGGGGGGGGGGTTTTTTTTTTTTTTTTTTTTTTTTTTTTTTTTTTTTTTTTTTTTTTTTTTTTTTTGTTTTTTTTTTTTTTTTTTTTTTTTTTTTTTTTTTTTTTTTTTTTTTTTTTTTTTTTTTTTTTTTTTTTTTTTTTTTTTTTTTTTTTTTTTTTTTTTTTTTTTTTTTTTTTTTTTTTTTTTTTTTTTTTTTTTTTTTTTTTTTTTTTTTTTTTTTTTTTTTTTTTTTTTTTTTTTTTTTTTTTTTTTTTTTTTTTTTTTTTTTTTTTTTTTTTAAAAAAAAAAAAAACCCCCCCCCCCCCCCCCCCCCCCCCCCAAAAAAAAAAAAAAAAAAAAAAAAAAAAAAAAAAAAAAAAAAAAAAAAAAAAAAAAAAAAAAAAAAAAAAAAAAAAAAAAAAAAAAAAAAAAAAAAAAAAAAAAAAAAAAAAAAAAAAAAAAAAAAAAAAAAAAAAAAAAAAAAAAAAAAAAAAAAAAAAAAAAAAAAAAAAAAAAAAAAAAAAAAAAAAAAAAAAAAAAAAAAAAAAAAAAAAAAAAAAAAAAAAAAAAAAAAAAAAAAAAAAAAAAAAAAAAAAAAAAAAAAAAAAAAAAAAAAAAAAAAAAAAAAAAAAAAAAAAAAAAAAAAAAAAAAAAAAAAAAAAAAAAAAAAAAAAAAAAAAAAAAAAAAAAAAAAAAAAAAAAAAAAAAAAAAAAAAAAAAAAAAAAAAAAAAAAAAAAAAAAAAAAAAAAAAAAAAAAAAAAAAAAAAAAAAAAAAAAAAAAAAAAAAAAAAAAAAAAAAAAAACCCCCTTTTTTTTTTTTTTTTTTTTTTTTTTTTTTTTTTTTTTTTTTTTTTTTTTTTTTTTTTTTTTTTTTTTTTTTTTTTTTTTTTTTTTTTTTTTTTTTTTTTTTTTTTTTTTTTTTTTTTTTT